>NC_140177.1:128639097-128671597 GCF_963971535.1 Notolepis coatsorum
TCTCTCTCTCTCTCTCTCTCTCTCCTCAGAGTCAACTGCATAAGAAGAACATCAGCTATCAATAATAATGGCTTGAATTCATACAGCGTTTTTCAGCCTTTTGAAAACACCCAAAGTAGTAGTAGTTTATTCAGTCATCATCTCACACAATACAATATACCCCATCATTTAACAATATTTGATTTTACAGTGACTGAAAAGGTACAGACTGAAGCATAATGCTTATACATGCCTGTCCTATATTCTTAACAAATATTAAAAAAATTGGCGGCTACGTGGCGTAGTGGGCAAGGCGCTCGCCACAAATACTGGAGACGCTGGGCTCGCCTGTTCGAGCCCAGCGCTCCACATTGCTTTCAGTTTAGCTGGTCGTTCATACTAATACACATTGGCCGTATTAGGGGGTGGGAAACTGATGGGTGGGGATTGGGCGTTGTGGACAGCGACTCCTACAGGTCGGTTGGTGTGCCTGCGCAGTAGAATCAGGAAGTGTCGGGGGCAGCGTGAGCCTCCCACGCGTTACTCCTCGCCACTGAGAGATCGAGCTGCGCAGGTGAAAAGATGCGACTGCTGTTACCTCAAGTACCGGAGGGGACTTGTGCTATGTATGACTTAGTCCACATTGCAGCCGGCTTGTGGGAGGCAAGAAACAGCGTTCGTGACAGGGGAGGGTTGAATTGGATGATACGAAATTGGGATGGGAGAAAATGTCGCAAATGGGAGAAAAAGTGGATAAAAAAAAAAAAAATTAAAAAAATTAAGACTCAAACAGTATTCTAAAAGAAAATAGCAAAATAAAACAGTATTATTCACCCCTGTAGTTTTCAAAAATAGCTTTACAAATTTTTCTAAAAAACCAAAAGCGAATTACTCATTCTTAACTGTATATCAGCATTGTTCCACAAAGCGCTTCACAGAAACCATCAAGCATTCACACTCACACAGTCATACACTACTGGTGGTTGTGAGCAGCATCAGCAAACACAGCTGCCCTGTGGCAGACTGACGGAATCATGTCTGCTAATCAGCGCCAACCACCATCAACAACCTTCATAAATACATTCAACATTAATGGAATAGGCTAACTACCAACTTAGCTGTAGCAGTTAGCTGTTATATGCAATCACATATGTTTAACTACGGGGTAGTAGTTGACCTAGTTGTTAGCTTAAGCTAGTTAGCTGTGGTTATTTACAAACATGTAGATGAGACTAATCATATACAGATCGAGAACATGGCTAACAGTTGGGAATTCTAAGGTACATCTTATTTAAGCATGTAAAATGGCAACTAATCAAATCAATCAATTATATTACCAATATTATATCAACATGAAAATTTGGAAGGGAACATAATAGTATTTTATTTTAGTATTTACTATTATAATATTAGTAGCCGATTAATTTGCAGCCCGTCATAGGTTCTGATTGGCTCTCTAGGTTAGCACTTTAGCTTCTGATGCTGTGGTGGGCACTAGTCCTAACATTGCTAACTAAACTTTTAGTCAGAGAAAAAACGTCACGAGTCACAACTATTTACGTCCACGTGCTGTAAGGAATCAGGAATACGGAAAGCACATTGTCTTGTAATAGAATGACTGAAATCACTGCAAGAGCTAGTATAGGCTAGCTAGCCCTCATGAACCGGCAGACACCAACAGTAGAATATGCACTAGGCTACTGCATGCACCTGTCATGTTACTGTTGGTTCCTTCCACTTGAACTTCATCATCATTAGCAGCAGCAGCGGGTAAACATGTCTGTAATTTTAGAACATTGTTCTGCGTCTTTTACTAGCAATTTTAGTTTTTTAATTCTAGCTTTTTCAGCTCCACCCTTTCTTTTTTTGCATTCTCCATTTCTGCGCTTCTAGGCCTACTCGCGGTTGGGAGGAAACGTGAATCTCATTCACTGATGTCTCATGTCTCATTCAAGACTGGCTAACAAAAGCATGTCTTTCACTTAACACCAAGAAAACAGTGTGTATGATGTTCACAAAGTCACCAGTAGAGGTCACTCACTCTAATGTGTTTCTGGGAGAGGCGGAGCTGGACATTGTACATTAATTCAAGTATCTTGGGGTCACATTGGACTCTACATTGACCTTCAAAAAGTCATGTGAAGAAAGTGACAAACAGTCAAGTTTAACATCGAAAACTTCAGGCAGATCAGGCCCTGCCTGCCAGTTAATGCTGCAAGGATGTTTCTGCATTCAATGATTTTATCACACATCGAGTAGGCCTACTGTTTTATCAACTGGTCTCTTTTATATGTCACTACTCTTACACCAATATAATTACTCTACAAAAAAGCCATAAAAGTATTTGATAGGAAACCAATTTCATTTCATCACTAATGTTTTAGAAAAACATAACATGCTAATTTTCGAGAATTTCCAAGTTTTCAAATATACTTGCTTCATGTACAAGGTTCTGCATGGACTTGCCCCTCCCCCATTGAATGAGTTCATCCAACAGAAAGCAGACACTGGCATTACCACCAGGGCCATCAGTAGAGGGGACTGTAAGGTGCCTTTTCGTTACATATTCCATGTTCAAGACCCATCTTAAACTGCATCTTAAGGCAAACCAGAACTGTGATCATTTTTAATCTGATTTAGTTTATGCAACTTGTTTATTGTTTTATTGCCGGCCCACACACTGGCCCACACACCGGCCCACATAATGGCCCACACACCGGCCCACATATGGCCCACACACTGGCCCACACACTACACCGGCCCACACACTACACCGGCCCACACACTGGCCCACACACCGGCCCACATTAGTGGCCCACACACTGGCCCACACACTGGCCCACACACCGGCCCACACACCGGCCCACACACCGGCCCACACACTGGCCCACATACTGGCCCACACACCGGCCCACACACCGGCCCACATACTGGCCCACACACCGGCCCACACACTGGCCCACATTAGTGGCCCACACACCGGCCCACACACTGGCCCACACACCGGCCCACATACTGGCCCACATACTGGCCCACACACCGGCCCACACACTGGCCCACACACTGGCCCACATTAGTGGCCCACACACCGACTCACACACTGGCCCACACACCGGCCCACACACTGGCCCACACACTGGCCCACACACTGGCCCACACACTGGCCCACATTAGTGGCCCACACACCGACTCACACACTGGCCCACACACTGGCCCACACATCGGCCCACATTAGTGGCCCACACACTGGCCCAACATTTTTTTTTTTTTTTTTTTTTTGGACCAGCCCACTTTGGTCCCGGCCCATCGGGATTCGTCCCGAACGTCCCGATGGCCAGTCCGCCACTGCTCATAGACGATCGGTGTCGGTGGCAAAAAACGTGATCGGGGCATCACATCCCAATAGGGAAATTCATCTTGACTTGATATTTTTCTTTGTCAAATAAAAACAGGTTATTTGAATGATTTCTAGTTTTCAAGAGAAAAAAGATAAAAATGTTAGGCCATATCGCCCAGCCCTAAAATAAAGGGTTTTAAAAGTGTTATATTTCTCTTCTCTAATAATACCAGAGAGAAGGTGAGGAGAATCGACCAGCAACAAAAGCAAAAAAATAAAATAATTATAATTTAATAAAGAAATTTACATTTTAAGATTAAAATCTTTTCCCTGTGGTATCGAAAATGGTATCGAATATCGATACTTTTCAAGGTATCGTATCGAAGTTAGAAATTCCAGTATCGTCACAACACTACTTCTAACTGGGATGTGATCCTGGATGTAAAGAGCTATGCCACTACCATTATTCCTGTCTCTTCTAAATATCTTAAAACCAGACACGGTCAGCTCATCGCCTTCAAAGGATGAATCCAGATGTGTTTCTGATGAGGCTAGAATTTTGAATATTATTTGACTGCATGTTGTGAATGATCTCATCAATCTTATACCTCCGACTGCAGATATATTTTTTTTTTATCTACATTTTCTCCCATTTTTTTCTTTTTTTCTCTCTCATCCCAATTCTCGAACGCTGTTAGGCCATGCCTCCCACAAGCCGGCTGCAATGTGTCCCCTCCGGTACACGAGGAGGCAGCCGTCGCATCTTTTCACCTGCACAGCGCGATCTCTCAGCGGCGAGGGTCTGTGTGGGAGGGACGCGCCGCCCTCGTCGCTTCCTGATTCTGCTGCGCAGGCGCACCAACCGACCTGTAGGAGTCGCTGTCCACAACGTCCGATCCCCACCCACCAGCTTCCCACCCCCTAATACTGCCAATTGTATTAGTATTAGGGATGCACCGAATGGGAAATTCTTGGCCGAAACCGATACTGAAAATAGGAAACAGTTGGCCGAAAACCAAAAGCCGAAAGGCCGAAAATTATTCATAGAATAGAATCTTTTTTTACCAATGTTGTTCAGCTACCTGATTATGGAAAAATATATGATTATGGCTAAACTTAACTTAAATAATAAATGATCACTATTATGGGTCTTTTTGTATCACAAACAGTACTGTATTTGCAAATCTGGTATGTCATAAATGTATAGATGTAGCAGTACTGTCTATCTGTATGTCATGTATGTCATATATGTCCTGATGAATTGAAAATGGGGGACCCTGATGTAAACAAGACGAAAGTCTTTCTCTGGTCTGCATCCCCTTAACAATTGTGTGTATTGAGCTGTACTGTATTGTACCCATTCTGCAATCTGTTAATAAAGTTTTCAATCAATCAATCATTCAGAGAGAGAGAGAAAGAGAGAGAGAGAGAGACAGGCGGACATCTGTGCTCTACTGAGCACACCTTTCTAGTCCCCAGATGACTTTGGCACAGTAGACTGCGTCAATGTGAGAGAAACAATCCGTCCCCCTCTCGCTCTGAATAATATGCATATTAGATCACTCAAGTGATATATATAGTAAATAAGGATAAAGTATGTTAAAGACGCATTTATTGGACTTGTTGCGCGCAGAGTTTACATACTGTAGAAACAGCGCGACTCCCGAGGAGATGCATTGCTCCCGAGTCCCAAGAGGAGTATCACGCAGGACAGACAGCGTCAATGTGAGAGAAACAATCCCTCCCCCTCTCGCTCTGAATAATATGCATATTAGATCACTCAAGTGATATATATAGTAAATAAGGATAAAGTATGTTAAAGCCCCAGATGACTTTGGCACAGTAGACTGCGTCAATGTGAGAGAAACAATCCGTCCCCCTCTCGCTCTGAATAATATGCATATTAGATCACTCAAGTGATATATATAGTAAATAAGGATAAAGTATGTTAAAGACGCATTTATTGGACTTGTTGCGCGTGGAGTTTACATACTGTAGAAACAGCGCGACTCCCGAGGAGATGCATTGCTCCCGAGTCCCAAGAGGAGTATCACGCAGGACTGAAGAGCTCACAGCGCGCATGTAATGAATCCGCGTTTTGATGACATCATCACAACAACACGCGTTAGGTTGCTTCTGTTTCGGTGATATATTTTCAGTGAAAACTTTCGGTCGAAAGCCGAAAGGCCATTTTTGGCCATTTTCGGCCGAAAACTTTCGGTGGCTGAATTTTCGGTGCACCCCTAATTAGTATGAACGACCAGCCAAGCTGGTAGCAATGCCGAGAGCTGGGCTCAAACGCAGCATCTCCTGCATTAGTGGCGAGCGCCTTGCCCACTGCACCACTTAGCCGCCCTCTCCGACTGCAGATATTCAAGTGAACTAGAGTAAGACCTCTGAGTTGAAGAACTGAATGACTTTTATGCATAAAGTCAAACCAACGGAATGAAACGAAACTAAATCAATAGAAAATGGTTAAACTCTATGCTTTTCAACGTGGTGCTTGAGCATCTCTGCTCCTGGGCTTAATGACCAGTGTGTCATATTTTAAGGTGGCTATGTCTTCTCTTTCATTTATCTACCGTACTTTTCGCACTATAAGCCGCACCCGACTATAAGCCGCAGCAGCTAAATTGAATGATGTGTACATATATAAGCCGCACTGGACTATAAGCCGCAGGTGTTTTAATGTTTAATTACCATATGTAAGGGTTCGTGCACAGAGGGGATTGTCACAATACTGTCGGACAAATAACAAGAATTAACTCATTTACAAGTTGTATTAAGTTTAGCAAATAAGGGAACAGATAAATAACATTTCAATGCAGTAAAAAAGCTATATTTTCAGGTTTGGTCCACATATAAGCCGCACCGTTATATAAGCCGCAGGGTCGAAAAATGGGGGGAAAAGCCGCGGCTTATAGTCCGAAAAGTACGGTAAATGTTCTTCTCAGCAGAAGACAGAAAAGCATGTTCGTCCTTGAAAAGCAGGAGTTTAATACTTATTTGTCTGGGCCGCCCACCCTTCTGATACTGACCCACTCTGTGGCCAGGTTCAATTTCAATGTTTTTGCCATCTAGTCCCATGTTACTCCCAAGCGTGTTTCTGACTCCCCTTTCTTATTCATCCCAGTTCTCTCCTCTTATCTTCTCCCATTCCATCAACTAGGAGGTTATTTTCTCCTTGACTGGTTTTCAATGTAGTCCAGTTTTGTCAGGATCATGTCCAGTTCCTCCCTTGACTTAGTTATATCAGTTTGTCATCAGTGTCCATCTTGTTTTGAGTTAATTCCAAGCTGGATTTAACTCCCTCAACATCTCTGATGACATCATCCAGCCTTTTGTTGGTACCTTCAAGGATCATCTGTATGAAACCTTCGTGCTGCTGTTGTAACATCTCTTTGTAGAAGTCCCTCTGCTGCTCAAGCATCTGGGAAAGCATGCTGGTTACAGGGGCGTCATCCTCTGGGAAAGCATGCTGGTTACAGGGGCGTCATCCTCTGGGAAAGCATGCTGGTTACAGGGGCGTCATCCTCTGGGAAAGCATGCTGGTTACAGGGGCGTCATCCTCTGGGAAAGCATGCTGGTTACAGGGGCGTCATCCTCTGGGAAAGCATGCTGGTTACAGGGGGCGTCATCCTCTGGGAAAGCATGCTGGTTACAGGGGCGTCATCCTCTGGGAAAGCATGCTGGTTACAGGGGCATCATCCTCTGGAAAAGCATGCTGGTTACAGGGGCGTCATCCTCTGGGAAAGCATGCTGGTTATGGGGGCTTCATCCTCTAGAAAAGCATGCTGGTTACAGGGGCGTCATCCTCTGGGAAAGCATGCTGGTTACAGGGGCGTCATCCTCTGGGAAAGCATGCTGGTTACAGGGGCGTCATCCTCTGGGAAATCATGCTGGTTACAAGGGAAAGCATGCGTTATTTATTTTTAAGAATGTACCATATTTGACCACACCTAATGTTGGGCTAACGCCTATCTGATTGTTGAGCTGTTTTTTCAGCTTAATGGTGGCTTGCGTGACCTCATATTGAGAGTTGACGGCAATTGTCCAATTACTTTTGGTCCCTTTAAAAAGGGAGAGGCAATTGGTGTAATTCCTACACCGTTCACCTGATTTGGATGTAAATAATCTCAAATTGAAACTGAAAGTTTGAACTTAAAGCACGATATTGATTTTTCATTTCAAATCCATTGTGGTGGTGTACAGAGCCAAAATTATGAAAATTGTGTTGATGTTTATGGACCCGACTGTACCAATGGGCAGTAATACCTTCCATCAATTTCTATGTGTTCATTGACGGATAGGTTGACGGATCAGTGTAGCTACAGCCGAAAGGCGCTCCCATAGTCCAGCAGACTGTACACAGAGCAGACTCCGCGGATGTCCGCGCGGACGTCCGCGCGGACTCTTGAGCTTTGATCTCAGCGGACAGCAGACCCACAGGTGCGACGCTCCTATTTTCTGAGGCGCGGACATCCGCGCCGCTGACTTTGTGTCACACAAAACGCTGCTCGGCGTTTTGGTTGACATCGAACTGCATTTAATGTGACGCCGCGCGAGCGATTTGTGGCGCGAGGAGAGAGATGAGCCCGTGAAGCGCGCTCTCTCTCTGTCTCTCTCTCTCTCTCCCTCTCCCTCTCCCTCTCCCGCTGATAATGTTCCCTCTGATCTGCCAGTACAGTAGAACAGACAGAATTGTGGGAAATGTAGTAAAACTGGTGCGAGAAATGTAGGAAATAGACCGCGGACATCCGCTGAGATCTGCTCGACTATGAAAGCTCAAAGAGCCGCGCGGACATCCGCGGAGTCTGCTCTGTGTACAGTCTGCTGGACTATGGGAGCGCCTTAAGTCTTTTACATTATTTGATGTGGTCATTACTACCATTGTACTTTTTCTGATTAATGCGTTGTCTGACATCAAGGCCTGCAGATGAAAGCTGTAACATCTGTACCAGCGTAGTTTTATAGTTATGTTAACCAAGACTAAGTGATTGGGTAAAGAATACCAGTCGACTATCGTCAAATTTTGGCCAATCGAAGTCGACTATACACTTAGTCGTGGATAGGCCTAGTGCTGTGGCATATGCTTCGTGCATAAGTCTGCAGACCAAACATGAATTGTACATGACCCATTTATAACCAAGTGTGAGATATCCTATCAGTAATGTATGAGAGAAGGAACCGGGGAGTTATTTTTAAAAGATTATGGTGTTTATTTAGGAAGCTTGATGTAGCAGTGAAGCTTAATGTATACTTAATATTATTAAACAGCGGGTCTGTCATTGAAGTGGGAAAAGTGAGCCGTATTGTATATTAGTACATTGAACAGTGATTAATATTATTAGAGATGACTGATGATATTATTATGAAAGGCGCCGCAAACTCCTTCCTAATGGAAGGCGGAAAGCGCCTGTGAACTACAGCAGCCTCGTTGCCGCGCGCCTTGGGGCTGCCGCGGGGCGTGGCCGCGCGGGTCACGTGCCTGTCGGGGCCAATCAGGCCTACCCCGGAAGTAGGAACAGTTGCGGAACAGCTACAGGCGGCCCGGACACGGAAAGGATTGACAGATTGATTGCTCTTTCTCGATTCTGTGGGTGGTGATGCATGGCCGTTCTTATATTGAGCTTTAAGTTCCCACCTCTACAGAGAATGACTCCCATTGGGACACAATACTGTCGGACAAATAACAAGAATTAACTCATTTTTTTTTTTTTTTGATCCACTTTTTCTCCCATTTTTCCATATTTTCTCCCATCCCAATTTCGTATCATCCAATTCAACCCTCCCCTGTCACGAACGCTGTTTCTTGCCTCCCACAAGCCGGCTGCAATGTGGACTAAGTCATACATAGCACAAGTCCCCTCCGGTACTTGAGGTAACAGCAGTCGCATCTTTTCACCTGCGCAGCTCGATCTCTCAGTGGCGAGGAGTAACGCGTGGGAGGCTCACGCTGCCCCCGACACTTCCTGATTCTACTGCGCAGGCGCACCAACCGACTTGTAGGAGTCGCTTGTTCACAACGTTCGATCCCCACCCTTCAGTTTTCCCTCCCCGTAATACGGCCAATGTGTATTACTGCGGACGACCAGCCAAACTGAAAAACAATGTGGAGAGCTGGATTCGAACACGCGAATCCTAGCGTCTCCACACTGGTGGCGAGTGCCTTGCCCACTACACCACCTAGCCGCCCTAAGAATTAACTCATTTGTATTAAGTTTAGCAAATAAGGGAACAGATAAATAACATTTCAATGCAGTAAAAAAAGCAATATTTCGATTTTCGGGTTTTGTCCACATATAAGCCGCACCGTTATACAGGGGGGTTATACGCAGGGTTGAAAAATGGGGGGGAAAGCCGCGGCTTATAGTCCGAAAAGTACGGTAACTGAAATTAATTCAATACTTAGTGGAGAAGCCTTTGTTTGTAATGACAGCTCCAATGATGCTTTCTGTATGATGTAACTAATCACCCGCAGTATTCAGTATTGGTCCAGGGTTAGAAATTAACATTTTTTTTTTCATTTTTTTTTTTTTTTTGACTTTTTTTTACAGTCTTCGTCCCTATGTTTGATAACGTAATGTTAATGTCTCCATATATAGGGCTCTACACTAACCTTTTTCCCAAGGAGCACATGTGCTCCTAAATAAAATGTTAATAAATAAAATCTAAATACAAATTTAGGAGCACACAAAGAAATTTAGGAGCACAGTGAAAATTGTTCAAGTAACACACACGCACACACACACACACACACACACACACACACACACACAATGTGTGACATGACTTGTTTCATGTTTTGAGGTACCTTCAATTATCTGTAAATAATACATACATCTAAATAGATTAAATATGATTGTCCCTGAGGGCAAGTTGTGTTGTCTTGATATATCTACAAATGGCAGACAAATAGCCGGTTGCCTCTGGATCAATGAATGTCTAATAGTCTAATATTGAATAATATTATTAGCTATTTTTAACATCCCTAATTCCAACAGTCAAGAGGCTTGTTTCAAATTGATACATGAAAAACCCCACACACTCAACAACATCCACCTCAAACACAACAAAAGAACAGAGCATCTCATGAACTTATGTCATGGACTTTATGGACTGTCAGCTGAACTCGCACCAATGCATAGGGAAATAGTCAGACATCCCAGAATTATTTCATAATACAAGTTTTGAATGGACGTTTGGATTAAAATTATCCCGAAGACAGCACTGGACCAGAGTATCAATGAAATACGTTGCGCGCTCAGCGCTGTGGAATGAAGGAAATGCGCATCGGGATCGGATTTGGATGATGTTCTTTGAAGTTGTGTTACAAATGGAACGGTCTTTCCCCGCGGAACACAAGTTAAAGATAACAGACCGACAGTAAGTTTGGGGGAACTAATGGGATAACTGGGGATGTTGTTTGGTCCTGACAAGAGTCTCAAAGCAACTCTGAGGTCATGCTCAATGTCCAATCTGTTCCTCTGCTCTGTCTTCAGCTGGACCAGAGCTGAGAAGCCACTTTCACAAAGATAGGTACCGTACTTTTCGGACTATAAGCCGCGGCTTTTTCCCCCATTTTTCGACCCTGCGTCTTATATAACGGTGCGGCTTATATGTGGACAAAACCCGAAAATCAAAATATTGCTTTTTTTACTGCATTGAAATGTTATTTGCTAAACTTAATACAACTTGTAAATTAGTTAATTCTTGTTATTTGTCCGACAGTATTGTGTCCCAATGTGAGTCATTCTCTGTAGAGGTGGGAACTTAAAGCTCAATATAAGAACACCACCCACAGAATCAATCTGTCAATCCTTTCCGTGTCCGGGCCGGGTGAGGTTTCCCGTGTTGAGTCAAATTAAGCCGCAGGCTCCACTCCTTACATATGGTAATTAAATATTAAAACACATGCGGCTTATAGTCCAGTGCGGCTTATATATGTACACATCATTCAATTTAGCTGCTGCGGCTTATAGTCGGGTGCGGCTTATAGTGCGAAAAGTACGGTAGTTAAAAAAAAAAGAAAAAAAAACTATATATATATATATTTTTTTTTAATATAGTTTTTCGATTAGTCGACTAATCGAAAAAATAATCGACAGATTAGTCGACTACCAAAATAGTAATTAGTTGCAGCCCTACTGTTGGTAGTGTTATTCGGGTAATGTGCACTGCCATTTCTCCTCCAAACATGGTGTTGTGTGACAGCCAGAAAGTAACATTTTGGTCTCATCTGACCAGAGTACATGCTCCCAGTAATTCACTGGCTTGTCCAAATGTTGCAAACTTTAAACAAGCTTCAACATGTCTTTTTTTCAGTAGTGGAGTCTTGCGGGCTGAGCGTGCACAGAGGCCATGGCGGTGGAGTGCATTGCCTATGGTCCTTTCTGTCACAGTTGTACCTGCTGCCTCCAAGTCTTTCTGGAGCTCTTTCCTAGTGGTCCATGGCTCTCTGGCTACTCTTCTAAGTATCCTTCTGACTCCCAGAAATGTTGCGAGGAGCACCTGTGCATGGCCGGTTGATGATGGAGTGATGTTGCTTCCACTTATGGATAATGCCCCCAATGGTGCTTACTGGAAGTTGCTGAAGTTGTGAAATACGTCTCTAGCCAATTCTATTTTCATGAATTGCAACAATCTGTTTGTGAAGGTCTTGAGAGCTCTTTGCTTTTACCCATCATTTGATGTTTCTTGTGTGGCACCTTGGTAACAAAAAAAAACATTTGATAGCCCATCAATATATTCTAACCCAGTTGACATTATAATAATAATAATAACTTTATTTGTATAGCACTTTTCATACAGAGGTTGCAGTTCAAAGTGCTTCACAACAGTAAAAAATACAGGCATGAGCGAGCATAGCAAGGTATGGTAAATCAGTGTTTCACATTAGGATCTAACATCCTAATAGGCTCTCTATTCAGTAATACAAATAATAAAATAGTTTAAAATGATTAAGTTTAAAAATAGTCTAAAAATTATAAAATAGAACAGACATACAACAGTAAAAAATACAGGCATAAGCGAGCATAAAAAAATAATTTAAATAGCAAGGTTACAGTGAAAAGTGTGATAAGATTGTTCAAGCAGATGAAAATGGCCCAGTTAGGAGAATCAACCTTGGCACGATGTACCTAACTGGAATGGTAAACAACTTTGCTAGATTTAGGTCAAAAGTCATCTTCTCCTCACAACAGAGCATCACTCTAACATACATATGAATTTCATTGGACGTGTATGAAAGTAGGTAGGGTAAGAATATAGCTCTGTTTACAGTTTGATTCAGTAATACAAATAATAAAAATAGTTTAAAATGATTCAGTTTAAAAATAGTCATCAGTAAGAACGAAGTAAAAAGTGTGATAACCGACACATGAATTTGATAGGCAGTGTCTAAAAGTAGGCAGGGTAAGAATAGTGCAGGTAAGTACAATTTGTGTCAGGATATCCCTGATGTTTCTATAATAATATTTCCCCTTGCCACTAGGTGGTAGCAGATATCTATCTTCAGATATTTGCCTGCATTACCCCACAGTGAAATGCCTGAGCAAAGAGATAGGTTTTAAGCTGTCTTTTAAAGATGTCTAGCGAGTTGGCTTCTCTGCTGTTTTGGGGTAGTTTGTTCCACAGTTTTGGGGCATAGTTGATAAAGGCTGCATTACCGATCCTCTTTTGACTGTTTCTGGGAGCCTCTAGTAGTCCAGCAGCTGATGATCGCAGTGTTCTTGCTGGTGTGTAATTTATTAGAGTGTTGGCGATGTAGCTAGGTCCCTGTCCATTTAGAGCTTTGTATGTAAGGAGAAGGACCTTAAAGTCAATTCTAAATGTTACAGGAAGCCAGTGTAAAGCAGCTAAGACTGGACTAATGTGCTCTCTCCTTTTGGTTCTAGTTAGCAGTCGGGCTGCAGAGTTTTGGATTAGCTGAAGCCTCTCTGTGGTTTTCTTAGGGAGACCTGTGAAAAGTGCATTACAGTAGTCTAACCGGCTAGATATGAATGCATGAATTAGCTTCTCAGCATCGTTCTGATTAATAAATGGTCGTACTTTTGCTATATTTCTGCAGTGATGGGCAAGCTACTTGGAAAATGTAGCAAGCTACACTACAAGTTACTCTCGATTAAATATAGCTAAACTACAATGGAAGCTATCCCCAGAGAAATGTAGCAAGCTACACTACAAGAACATGGCTAAAATAGCTAGCTACATCGGCACTACTCTTTTTTTTTTTTTTTTTTTTTTTTTATTATTACTTTGTGATCAAGTTTACACCAAACAAATAGGCAGGCAAAAAAATAGCTCAGTTTGATTGTTTATTATAAAACTGAAACAAGCCCTCGGTCTGGCTTTTTGTGTCATCCTTTTAACATGAGGAAAGAACTGTGGAAACGTAATAAATAAAAGGCAGTGAAACAATAATAAAATAAACACAAATATATACTCCCTCTATTGGAATGGAGACTTTTCAGCACAGGATAAACTACTGTTTCAACTCAAACCACAGTAACAAAATGACAATAACCTGGCCAAAGAAAAAGTGCAAGAAACATTTGTCTACAAAATAGACATTAACGAAATCCTATGTAACATTTATACATTCTTAAGTACGGAAATAAGCAGCATGGGGTAATCGGCATTGGAACTATACTACTACAGTATGTACTCAGAGTATAACACTCAAGCTTGACACTGCTAGACAAACAATACTATCCTTGGCTGCTAGATATGTAACTCACAAAACATTCCATGGCCACAGGTTGAGAACCACTGGTCTAGGACGATCTTTTCCCTATTTTTTTCTTTTCTCCACCCCCCAATGTACAGTGTACAGTGTCCCCCAACCCCCCCCCCCCCCCCCCCCCAATGTACAGCCCCCACCCACCAACCCCACCCACCCAACCTCCTCCAATGTACAGTTTCTACGTCAAATGTATATACACTCTTTTTCTGGACACTTTTTGTATCACAAACAGTACTGTATTTGCAAATCTGATATGTCATAAATGTATAGATGTAGCAGTACTGTCTATCTGTATGTCGTGTGTGTCATATATGTTATGATGAATTGAAAATGGGGGACCCTGATGTAAACAAGACAAAAGTCTTTCTCTGGTCTGCATCCCCTTAACAATTGTATGTATTGAGCTGTACTGTACTGTACCCATTCTGCAATCTGTTAATACACTTTTCAATCAATCAATAATATTGTTCATAGCAGCTAGCCTATCTCAGACAGACTGTTAGTTAAAGCTGTTGATAAAAAGTGCACTGACTTTTGTGTGCTGTTTGGGAACAGTTGACAATGTTTATGTAAAGACAGTAAGGGTTTTCATCAGCTCACCTGAATATGTGTTCTCAAGTTAGTATTGGATGTGTGGGACGTCGAGAGCAGCTTCGTTTTTGGTTGACACAATAAACACCTAAACACATGTTTTAGGCGTTTTTTCAGTCAAACTCATAAACGTGTCCAGGTAGGGCCATGGAGATGCAGTGTTGTTATTGTTGTTGACATCATCTTCATCAATGCCATCAGTGGAAACATCAAATCCCACTGCCATTATTTCGCGCTGTTATTGTAAATTCATCCATTCATTCTCATTCAGTGGTCTGCGTTTAGATTTTCACTTCCTGGTTTGCGGCCTGGAGTCCCGCCCTATCCTGCCTCTGATTGGCCTACCCGTAATATTTTGGCCTTCCATACCCAATCGTGAGTCGTCACTCATATCTAAACAAACCAACCAATCATAGTGGGTTTTTTACGGGGAGTTTTTTTTCCTCCTCGCAGATCTTCCTGTCTAGACTGCGAAAGTAGCGTGTAACGTTTCTCGTCGCTACGTTACTACTTCGTTCTATAAACAGCTCCGCTACAGAGACCGCTACCCTGGTTAAAAAGTAGCGAGCTACCAGCACGCTACTGAGAATTGTAGTTAAGCTATGTAGCTTCGCTACTTGTAGCAAGCTACTGCCCATCACTGTATTTCTGAGATGGAAGAACGATGTTTTCGTCACTTTGCTAATATGAGAATTGAAGTTCAGTTCTGAATCTATGATAACCCCGAGACTAGTGACCTCAGATTTGATCCAAGGGGTTAGTCCTCCCAGGTTCTTTATTAATGTTTCTTTTTTAGTTTTGGGGCCGATAATTAGAATTTCAGTTTTGTTCTCGTTTAGTTTCAGGAAGTTCTTACTCATCCATTTATTTATTGCCAGTAAGCAGTCTGTAATGGAGCTAATCGCTGTATCATTTGGTTCAGCAGATATGTACAGTTGTGTATCATCCGCATAGCTATGGAAATCTACATTATGTTCTCTGATGATATCACCCAGCGGTAACATGTAAAGGGAGAAGAGTAAAGGACCTAAGCAACTCCCTTGTGCAACTCCATAGTTGTTGTCGTATATATCAGACATGTGATCTCCTAGTTTAACATAGAATTTCCTCCCTCTGATGTATGTTTTAAACCAGCCTAGCACATGTTCTGAGAAACCGACATGGTTTTCAAGACGATCGATTAGAATATCATGATCGATTGTATCAAATGCTGCACTGAGATCTAGCAAGATAAGGATGGAGATCTTATTCTCGTCAGAGTTTAGCCTGAGGTCACTGATCATTTTGGTGAGGGCAGTTTCAGTGCTATGATATTTTCTGAATCCTGACTGAAATTCTTCTAAGATGTTGTTTTCTTCAAGAAAGGAATTTATTTGAACTGAAACTATCTTTTCAAGTACTTTACTAATGAATGGTAGGTTGGATATTGGACGATAATTTGCCATTTCATTACTATCCAAGTTAGGTTTTTTAGTAATGGCTTTACAACTGCTGTTTTAAAGGCATCTGGGAAAATACCAGTTCTAAGGGAAGTGTTTATGATATCTAGAACAGGGCTTGAAACACTATTAAACACCCGTTTGAAGAAAGCTGTAGGTATAGGGTCAATGTCTGAGGTGGAGGAGTTACATTCTGAGACAGTTTTGCAGAATACATCTAATGTGATGCATGTGAATCTTCTCATGGTTACATTGCGCGGTTTGCTGCAATCAACTTTATTTCCATCATGAGTAATGCTGGCCCTGATCAAGGTTATTTTGTTGTTAAAGAATAGTGCAAGTTCTTCACACTTAACCGTTGATGACTGAGGAGGTGTAGGGGCAGTGTTGAGTAGTACATTAATAGTGGAAAAAAGGATTCTGGAGTTTCCAGCATTTTCTGTAATGATTTTAGAGAAGTAGTCTTTCCTTGCTAAGCGGATGGTTTTATTATAAGCAGTTAAAGCATCTTTGTATATATCACAGCATATATGCTGCGGCTATGGCTCGGGTAGAGCGGGGCGTCCAATGATCGAAGGGTTGGTGGTTCGAATCCCGCTCAAGCCCATGTCCATTAGGGCTGGGCGATATGGCCTAAATATGATATCACGATATTTTCTGACTTTTCGGCGATACACGATACACATCACGATGTTTTTCTTTTTTACCCCAAACAATTCATTATGAGGCTTACCAAGACAGTATTTGAGTTTGCAAGCTAACATTAAAGACAAAATAAAATACCCATGCATTTAGCATTTTTATATTAGATTTAGATTATTAGATTATATATTGCATATGAGATATTATATGATTTAGATATGAAATATGATGAATTGAAAAATGGGGGACCCTGATGTAAACAAGACTAAAGTCTTTCTCTGGTCTGCATCCCCTTAACAATTGTATGTATTGAGCTGTACTGTACCCATTCTGCAATATGTTAAAGTTTTAAATCAATCGATCAATAAATAAATAGCATTTTAGCATTTTTATGAAACTACTGTATATATGTATGTCTCTAAATGTTTTGATGAATTGAAAATGGAGGACCCTTATGTAAAAAAGCCGAAAGTCTTTTTCTGGTCTTCATCCTCCTGTACTGTATTGTACCCATTCTGCAACCTTTTAATACAGTTTTCATTCATTCATTCTGACGGAAACATAATCATTTTGATTGACAGTCGAGTCTGCCAATGACGTCACACCGCTTGCACCCGCCCTGCTGTTCTTAGCACCAATCGGCAAGCGTTATTAGTTTTTGACTTCCTGAATGTCCCGTGTGCTGAACATCAACAAAGCTACTAACGTTAGCTCCCCGCGGCCGTCGAGTAGGAGACCAGTGCTTCACAGGATGACTAAATGAGGCATAATGATTTTACTACAACGAATGTTATAATAAAAGCCTTTCCATGTCTGATTGAATTTTTTTTTTTTTTTTTTTTTTTTTTTTTTTTTTTTTAAACTTTGACCAGTCAGCTGGTTCTTTTTAGCGTTTATCGCTTTTTCTTCGCATTCATACTTGGTCAAGTTCGACCGACAGAAGCAGGCTGAAAGGGTTCAGATGGGGGGAAAGACACTCTGGGAAAGGCACGGCTGCCGTCCGGGATTCGAACGTGCTCAGCCCCAGATCCGCGCGAGCGCGGTTGTCCACGGCGCTGAAATAGCACTCGCGGTACGTGGTGAGCTACTGGAGCTCCCCGAAAACTTTATTAACAGACCGCGGAATGGGCATATCTCAGCACAGGCTGAGATATGAACGAGTAACGTGTGGACAGATTGACGCGACACAATCCTCTTGGGCAAAACACCACGATATCCACGATACGTTGAAAAAGTGTATCGTTAATGAACTGTACCCGATATTTATATAATATCGTCATATCGCCCAGCCCTAATGTCCATCCCATTGCCGTTGTGTCCTTGGGCAAGACACTTAACCTACTTGCCTCGTATGAATGTGTATGCATGTGAATGAATGTTGGTGGTGGTCGGAGGGGCCGTAGGCAATGATTATTCGCCACGCTTCCGTGAGTCTGCCTCAGGGCAGCTCTGGCTGCAATTGTAGCTTACCACCACCGGTATGACTGTGTATGAACGAATAATGGACTCTGTGAAGCGCTCTGAGTCAGAGAAGAGCGCTATATAAATCCAATCCATTATTATTATTATTATGGTGTTTTTTGTTTTTCTCCATTTTCGCTCTGCTGCACGACATTTCCTTTTTTCTTTGTTGACCGTATTATAGTTCAACCAGGGCGAGGCTCTGGTTTTCTTCTTTTTCGTTTTTAGTGGGGCGACAGAATTTAATATAGATGACAGTGCATCATTGAGATTTTCTACCATTTCATTTAGAGAGCTGTCATGATTGTGTGGTTCATGTAGTCTGATAAGATCAATGAACTTTGATTCAGCCTTGTCGTTTAGGAGCCTCTTTTGAACTATGATTTATTTTTTTGTTTTAGTAAGGGTTATTTGAGTATCAAAAAATATACTGTGATGGTCGGAGAGAGGTAATTCAGTTATTGAGATATTTGTTATGCTTAGCCCAGTTGTTGTTATAACTAAGTCTAGTGTATTCCCAAGCCTGTGAGTTGCATTTGCTATATGCTGTGTTAGGTCAAAGCTATCCAGTAGATTTATTAGCACAGATAGGAGGTAGAGTTGCCTCATTAGTTTTGGTTTTCAGCTAGTTCCTTGCCTTTCCTTGCTGTGGTGTACTGCTTTTTCTTAGTGTGTCCAATACTTTTTTCCTGTTTCATTCCACTTTATTACACATAACTTTATTTACGGACTTTAATGTTTATATTTCTTGTCTGGATTTCTTGAGTTAATACAAACGAAAGTCAAATTTCGCTTGAATACGCTCATTGAAAATACATTTACTGAACCTAAACACGAACCTAAACTAACTTTAGGTTAGTTGTAACGTTAGTTTAGGTTTGTGTTAACGTTAGATAATGTACAAAATAAACATTTTCCGCTGCTATAAACATCGCACTTTTATTTTGAAAACCCCAGAAAGGAAGTCATTATATTTACTTTACCATCCTGTTCTGTGTTAGCTCCGAGCGTCCAGTAGTTATTAGTATATTATCAATACCAGCCATTGGATTACTGTTTTCTAAATTGGGGAGGCTTTTAATCGTCAAGGTAAGAGGATTTTATGTCATGGTATCCATAAACTTCAATCGGTTCGGATCCTTTGAAGGAATGAGAATATCAACAAACCTGTAGGGAACGTCACGCTACTGTCCTGCCTCACTTCCAGTGATGAAGCTAAGCTATGCTAACGGAGCGACTGTTCCCAAAGCTAAATGCACGCACCGAGACAAAAAAGGTATGCATCTTCTTGTCTAACTCCTAATGGTTCTATTTTTCACTTTGAGATCTAATTAATAATAGTACTTATAATAATACGGTTTTCCAGGTTACAGTTTAATTTAATTTATATTTAATTAAAATAATTCATTCATCTTATTAATTTGTATCATTTTTATTACGTAAACGGGACAATTTCATTTAAAATATGTAAATATATACCTACATTGTTTTATACAGTGTTAGTATTTCTAGTAGGCTATCCTTATTTTCTTTATAAAAAAACAGATTTGATCTTCAAAACATTTCTTTCTTCAAACTGAGTCTTGAAAAAGGGGTGTTTGTCTTATATTCAGGCCAGTATGTTAATAATCAGGGTGGTCTTATATTCAGGCCAGTATGGTAATTGCTAAGCGTGAGCACTGATTGTGTGGCTTATAGTGCTTATGTTACAGGGTTCCCCCTGAACCCTGTTAAAATGTGTTTCCTGCTAAATAATTTATCCCCACTTCCCTATGACGTGTTGTAGAATCACCTTGGAAATATGCAGATACGGTGGTATCAGGCATGGTGTTTTTCTGGGGCGCAGGCTGCATTAATGAGCTACCTGAGAACTATTATTATCACAGGGGATGGGCTGCTTACTGAACATGTCCAGGAGAAGGAGAAACATCATTGAATGAATGAGAACTTAAAATGGGCACCACAGCTACATTGGACCACTCACAGTGGACAGACCATGTGTTGTTTGCGTGTTTATAGCACAAGTGCTAGTTTTCAACACCAGTCCATTGAGGCTTTTCTAAAAGATGGAATAAAATGAACAGTGTATAATACAGAATTAAAATCACAAATCGGAAACAAATAGTTACCAGTACAAGAGTCCATGATCAAAACAACAAAACCACTACTAGGGGTGTAACGGTACACAAAAACCACGGTACGGTACGTACCTCGGTTTTGAAGTCACGGTTCGGTACGGGTTTTCGGTACAGTGGGGGAAAGTTTGGCTTTCCATGTTCCACTCAGGGTTGATGTAGTGTGCAGTAACTAATTGTACTTCTAGGGCTGTCAACGAATATTCTATATTGAAATTAATAATATAATTGTAAAAACTTAAAATAATAATAATAATTATATTAGATTGTGAGGAAAAAAGAGCCCCGGTGGGCGGTCGTTAACCATACCTTGAGTCCTCTGTTGAAGACTAGACATTGGACTCCAGTTTTAAGCCAGTAGGCAGAGTTCCATAAGTTTGCCCCAACCCTTAGGAGTCAACGGGGCTTATTGCTCCCGTGGGCGGAGAACAAAATAATTAGAATCTCTCTCAAATGCTCAGGAAGTCCCGTTTTTCAAAAATCTGTAAAAATAGAACAAAGACAATTTCGAGTGCATATAGTGTAATCTATATGTATCCTTACTTGCTAAACATAATACGACTTGTAAATATGTTTAATTCTTGCTAAATTGTATAGTTCTAAATATCCCTGTATTCCCCGAAACTACAACGCGTCACGTACATGCACACGCGCACACACAAACAGCGCATAGGTGTTAATCACTGAGTGATCTAATATGCATATTCTTCAGCGCGAGAGGGGGGGGGGGGTTGTGTTTCTCACTGTCTGTCGTTGATAATATAATCTGAATAGGTCCTGCATTATTATTATCATTCTCGAGAATACACGCGGACCCGACCGAACGTTAATTTATGAATTAAAAGTAGTCTAACATGCTTAAGCTTTTCATCCTCGCCCGTGTATATACCCACGTCGCGCTAAAACAACATAACTACTGTATGGCAGAGACAGAGTGCGTGTGTGTACGAGTTATGAGTTATCTCGCAGTTCATTCAAGCGCGCATCACGGTGATGACAGCTCTCTAGTCTAGAGTAGAGAGGTGGCCTGTTACTGTTCCGCAACTATAAATTACTTCCGGGGTAGGCCTGATTGGCCCCAACAGGCACGTGACGCGCAACTTTCTCGGAATTATGTAACCGCCCTAATCCGCCATGATTTTCATTCGGCGCTTCAGCTCACCTGGCAGAGCAGCGGTCCTGCGGTCCTGCTGTCCGTTGTTGACTAGTTCGAATCCCATCAATTTATTTTTTTTAACGTGATTTTTTTTTTTAACGTGTATTCTTTCGCCGGTTAAGGTTAGGCATGGTTAAGGTTAAGGTTCTAGAATGTTCGATTATGATATCATACTGTGACATACTCCTCCTGTAGTGTGAAAAAACATGCATTCTCATAAATATTACGATCAAATCTATTTTGTACTTGATGATACATTTGAAATTGGTTTGGTTATGATCATGTTATTAGTGTGTGTGTGTAAAAAACGAATTAATAATATAATTATTATAAATGTCTCTCTCTGTATATATCTCTGTATCTTTCTTTCTTTCTCTCTCTCTCTCTCTCTCTCTCTCTCTCTCTCTCTCTCTCTCTCCTCTCTCTCTCTCTATTACTATACTATTATATATCTATATATATATATCTAAATATCTAAACCTCTGTCTATCTAGTGTGTGTATATGCATGGCATCAAATCAAAGTGTGTGTTGCCTGTATTGATCAGTCACACTATACCCCCATTCAGCTGTAATTGTTCCCTGCTGGGCCTTTGATTCATGGTGTGAATTAGTCATTGAAATTAACATTGACATCACATTGAATTCTGGGAAGGAGTGTAGTTCCCTTATCATTAGCTGAATTCACTGAATTCTCTTCAGAGGCTCCTGCTGCAAATTGGTAATGACTGTACCAGAATGTTTGATAGGACATTGATTGAAAACTATTGTCTCAAATTTGACAATTGATGGCTTATTTTGAAGGTATGAATCTGTAATTTTATATTATGTAACAAAAAAAAGGGGGAAATTCTCAGGAGGAGGAGCTCTTTAGGTTAGACTCCTAAGGGTTAACCCTTTCACAACCACACTACAGACGGTTAACAGTCTGTAGTGTGGTAGTTAGGGCTGTCTTAAATACTTCGAAGCTTCGTTCGATGGGCATGGGATTCGAATGGGAAAATACAATTAAAAAAAAAGAGAAAAAAACGTGTATATATATTCTTTTTGGCTAAATCAACTCTGCCTCTCTTTGTTAACTACAACAAGCAATGCTGTTTGTTATTTAAGATGAGGTCGGACAATGCACTGACAGATTTGTGTTCATTGTGCTGCTTTTATAAAGCCTCAAATGACTGCTTACAATATTTCATGAAAGCAAAGTGTTTCGTTTGTCTAAGATTTAAAAAGGTTTAAACTTTACAGCACTGACCAAAGTTGAACAACATGCTGTGTTTTTATATTTTTTTAATCTCGAAGCTTCGAATTAAAATCGAATCTCGGCCCCGAAGCTTCGAATGCCAAATTTCTTTTCGAAGGTCAGCCCTAGTTCAAGTTTCTTTATTAGTTGTCATACAGAAGTACAGAATACTTTTATACAAAATGCTTCTTTCTGTTATGCTCCAGAGACTGTGCTAGACAAAAATAGATAAGTATAAAATAAGTATAGCAGTATAAAATAGAAGTCACGTACGTAGACACAAGTGTTCAGTATGTACATATATGTACAATGTTCAATGCAGAGTAGAAGTAACTGAGTTACCATACAATATACTATACAATATACTAATATACAATATACTATATAGTAGGGGTGGGACGATACATCGATCCAGATCGATATATCGATCTATTATCAATTATCAAATAGGATCGATGCAACGTAAAAAGATCTATTCATATTGCGATACTCTTATTTTGAAAATCCCCTCGTGAGCATATCCGCCCGGCTGCAACTACAGTAGCTCAGCGCAGCTCAGCGTGTGTAGACGTTAGACAGCATTGCTTCAGAGTCCGCCTATTTTGCCCAAAATAAGTGCCTGTTGTTTCCCCCCCACAAGGGGTCAAATGCATCTAACATGCTTTCCATCCTCGCCATTCCTTTATGCCCACGTCGCGTTCAATACAGAAATTAACTTTGCGTTACCGTGAGCTAACTAAGCTAAGCTGATAGAGCGATAGAGAGAACAGCAGAGGTCCACTAGGGATTGGGAAGGAGGGGGGGTTACTGCATTCTCGAGATAGCCCCACTAACGGGATCTGGCCGGTACTGCACCTTCTGACTCCCAATATGCCCTTTCCAGCCAAAATACAGCGCTGTGATAGGATATTAATATAGAAAAGAAAAAAAAACGAACCAAAAACAGTGAACAGGAGGTCTATTTGTATTAAAAACAATAGATTGTTTTTCATTTAAATGTCTGGAAGAGATCAAAAATAAAAATGCCAAATGATATTTCCATTGCCTTTTTTTGTTTTAAATGTTACTGATTGTGTTAAATGGGCATATAATATCGTCTCATATCGATCGCATGCACCTGAATCGAATCGTACCGTGGCAGACTTTGTGATATCGGAAAATATTGTATCATTGTCCAAAGAATCGATATCGTATCGTGATGAAACTGGTGATTCCCACACCTACTATATAGTGCAAAGGAGAAATGGGATGAGGTACAATTTAGGTACAATTTACAGTAAGGTGTAATGAGGTATGGGTTGTAGTGCAAATTCTTTACCAATAAATATAAAGTGTGTTTAGGTCAGGCATTAAAGCGTTCCGTCTTGAGACGGAATTCCGTCTATTTGATTATATTTATATAATATTTTAATTTATTTATATATTTTTTTTTTAATATACATTTTGCCAATAGGGATGTATCAGTAGTATTGGCACTGGTAGTAGTCGTAATAGTAATCCAGTCTATTTTTTTTTCTTCTAAAAAATAAACTAGTTCAACACAGGCAACCACTTTTGCTTAATTTCTTTGATGGCTCAAATGTATGCTCTAGTGCAGGGGTCTCGAACTCAATTTACCTGGGGGCCGCTGGAGGTAGAGTCTGAGTGAGGCTGGGCTGCATCAAATATTGCACAAAAAAAGGGTTTCAAGTATTCCAAAAATCTATTAATACATCAACAAACTACCCCTTTGCCTCATCATAAAACCTCACAAACACCAGCAACTGAGCATTCTCAGTGGTGTCAGTGGACTCATCCACAGCTATGGAAATGCACTGCATTTTTTTTTATTCTATCACAAAGCTGTTTAATGAAATCATCAGCCAGTATTTCAGTTATTCTGGTTGCTGTGCTATCTGAGGAGGATTTGCCTTTGTTTGCCTTCAAACATGGTCTCCATCACTTCAGTCATACATTATTTTATTATTTATGCATCAGATAATTGCTTCTTGTGTTTAGCCAACACCCATGCCACTGAGTGAGGACTTGGTTGCTTTGTATCGTTGTGACATAACTTTAACAATAATTCTGCTTGCAGCTTGATTTTATTTTTGTGGTTCTTAGTGCTGAAAGGTTGCATCAAAATAACTGTTTTGTTTCGTATTGGCGCTTCAAATTGCGTTTCAAATTGCCACTCTTCACAAGAGCTACCGTTTCTTGGCACATTGTGCTGGTTGGAGGGAGGATGAACACATATTTTTCAGTCCATTCACCTTTGAATTGCAGCGATTTTCACTGTTGACTTTTATTTTACTGGCCATCTTTGAACATGATATATTTTTCTACTAGCTGCCTGCTGGCAAAACGATGCTACTCTCTACAGTACCTGCAGATTAGACTACCTGTATATGCGCTGTCAACTCTCGCTCTGACTCCGACCCGTTGAAAGAGACAACACGCATTCCGTGAAGACCCGCCCTACTCTGCCTCTGAGGGGGGGGGGATGCTGACTGGACGCTGACGGGACACTGAATATGATTGGACCAAAGCAGTAGACAGACACAGACAGTTGGAGCAGTGCAGCCGGACAGGAGCTTGCAGAGGAGATAGCGGAGAATTTCGAGGATACCTGCTATACGCACTGATGACATATATTTCCTTCCATTTGGTATCACTCCGGAATCACGTTTCAACCACTAACGTTGCTGCCATGAGCCTGCGCTATGGTAGCCTACAAGTGATATATAAAAAGAAGCAGGGAAGCTGGACTAGCACTCTCAGGTTCAAGTATTTAATAGCAGCCTGAAGTGGAGACAAACATGTTTCGGAATTCTTATGCCTTCGTCAGTGTTATGGCTAGCAATGAAATTACAGTCAAGATGGTGGTTATATACACCTGGTGGTTAATGACTTGGCAGGAAATGGCATCACGGCGCAGGTGTGCCTGAGTCTATTGGTCCTCAATGACCAAAGGAAAGACCTATCAAAATAGTCTATTCCTAAATACACAGATTATACATATATAAAACAAAAACATAAATACATTACATTACCAGAAACTTGATATGTAACATGCCCGTAGTTTCTAGGGCTAATTGAGCCCCTTTACTTATTTAAATATTCTCTATTGAGAATCATAGGAAAAACATACCTCATGCTTGAAAACAACCACATGAATTAAACCAAAATAATAATATTATAGGTAAAAGGTACTTAAAGGAAAACTCCAACATTTTGGGAAATTAGCTTATTTAACATCTTCCCTGGAGTTAGACAAGAAGATGCATACCTTTTTTGTCTCTGTGCGTGCTTTTAGCTTAGGGAACAGTCGCTCCGTTAGCATAGCTTAGCTTCATCACTGGAAGTGTATAGTTTGATTGATTGAAAAGTTTATTAACAGATTGCAGAATACACTCCAAATACAACTCCAAAACGTTCATGTAAACATGTTGTGACCTGTGTATTCACCACGTGGAGAAATAAAAAATAATTGAATTAGACAATTACGTTTTATAAGCAAATATACTCTGAACTATTTTTTGGCCCAACCACTCCTCTCCGAGCGCAGCCAGTGATTTCAACGTGACGCTGTTTGTTTACATTCTCATTCATTCAAAAGATCCGAACCGATTGAAGTTTATGGATACCATGACTTGAAATCCTCTTACCTTGACGATTAAAAGCCTCTCCAATTTAGAAAACAGTAATCCAATGGCTGGTATTGTTATATACCGGACGCTCTGAGCTAACCGGAGCTAACACCGATCAGGATCGTAAAGCATATATAATGACTTCCTTTCTGGGGTTGTCCAAAATAAAAGTGCGACGTTTATAGCAGCGGAAAACGTTTATTTTGTACATTATCTAACGTTAACACGAACCTAAACTAACGTTACAACTAACTGGCAGTCGAGTCTGCCAATTACGTCACACCGCTTGCACCCGCCCTGCTGTTCTTAGCACCAATCAGCAAGCGCGTATTAATTTTTTACTTCCGCTATATCCGCCATTGATTTTGACGAGAGCTCAACGACAACAACAACGGTAGCTCCCCTCGGCCGACGTTTAGCTTTTAGCTCCGCAGGATGACTAAACGAGGCATAATGATTTTACTGCAACGAATGTTATAATAAAAGCCTTTCCATACATCTGTCTGATTGAAAACTTTATTAACAGACCGCAGAATGGGCACAACTCGGCACAGGCTGAGATATGAACGAGTAATGCTAGTTGCTATCTATCTAGGTCGACCTCGGACGTTGCTATGTTAGGGTAAATACGCTCATATTATTGAACGTGTAACTATATAACGTTAATGCCACAAACGAATGCCTTTGTTGATCATAAGTAGTATCTTTGATGCAGTAGTGTGTGTGGGGGCGGCGGCGTTCAAAAGTTTGAACATGTGGACCAGATTGACGCGACACAATCCTCTTGGGCAAAACATCACGATATCCACGATATGTTTAAAAAGTGTATCGTTAATGAACTGTACCCGATATTTATATAATATCGTCATATCGCCCAGCCCTACATAGTGTTATTGTTCGTTGAGCATCCTGATGTCCTGCGGATAGAAGCTTCTTCTGAGTCTTTCTGTGCTTGCCATCGATTGCCTGACTGCAGCAGTTCAAAGAGGCAGTTGTTTGGGTGGCTGGAGTCTTTGATAATTCTCTTAGCCTTACCCATGCACCGCTTGTTGTAAATATTCTGGAGAGTTGGAAGCCCCCCTCCAATTGTGCGTTCGGCTGAACGGGCCACTCTCTGTAGTCTGCTATGGTCTTGTGCGGTGCTATTCCCAAACCAGGAGGTGATATTGCCAGTCAGGATGCTCTCTATTGTACATGAGTAGAAGTTCTTTTTTTTTCTCCACTTTTTCTCCCATTTTTCTATTTTTCTCCCATCCCAATTTTCATATCGTCCAATTCAACCCTCCCCTGTCTTCGAACGTTGTTTCTTGCCTCCCACAAGCCGGCTGCAATGTGGACTAAGTCATACATAGCACGAGTCCCCTCCGATACTCGAGGTAACAGCCGTCGCATCTTTTCACCTGCGCGGCTCGATCTTTCAGCGTCAGGGGTCTGGGCTTTGGAGGGGCCCCGCCCCCGTCGCTTCTTGATTCTACTGCGCAGGCGCACCAACCCATCTGTAGGAGTCACTGTCCACAACGCCCGATCCCCACCCTTCAGTTTCCCTCCCCGTAATACGGCCAATGTGTATTACTGTGGACGACCAGCTAAACTGAAAGCAATGTGGAGAGCAATGTGGAGAGCTAACAAATCATCGTTAGCTCTCAGTCTCAGAATGGTAGAAGCCTGCACCGTTAACGTTAGCATGTAGCCTAGCCATGGCAGACTATTTGATTCCTTAACGGCTCGAAATTGCCTGGGTTTTGGTCATATGCTCCCGAAATGCTCGCGCTGTTTGGCTACTTCTATGTGCAGTGAAAACTACTCTAATGCTTTATAACCTAGTCATTGATTTAGTTCAGGGTAATCGAAGATTAGCCGCAGAGCTAACGCTAGCTAACGTGAGCTAACGCTAGCTAATCAAGCTCACAGAGAGAGATAAACAGCTGACAGCGGATAGTACAGGACGGTACAAATACAATAAAACAGTGGGTGGGGGCTGTTGTGTAAACCTTGTACTCTTTAGTTCACATATAATAAGTGTAACTGAGGGGTACAATTCCCTGACTGTATTAAATAAGTATGGTATCATTAAACCACTACTGTCTTATGTACATTACTACTGGCCATACAGTACACAGGTATATGAGATGAACACATCCACAATAACACGGTTTCACACAAGTACTCGTTTAGAAGAATATTTATTAGCAGCAAATAAGATTATATTACATTACTTTACTTAGAGTCGCGCTTGTAAGGCGAAGAATGTGCATGAATAGGTCAAGAGCGTAAGTCTATTAGAATATTGCGCAGGAGATAATGAATACCACCTGTATCATAGGAATTATATCTATGGTACACTAGTAAGGCAGCGGGAGATACTAGTAGGGTCCCTCCGGTTGTAGGCCAGCAGGGGAGAGGATTTGTCTGTAACGAAAGTCTGGGTCAACGAAGAATAAGGAGACTCCAGGTACAGGAGACAGTGCAATAATCTCTTGATCCGCAGACGAACAACAGCTATTCTCCGGTATGCAGCTCCGCATAGAAGAAAGCTAGCCAGCCTCAGGCGTCCTAGAGGCGGGCTCGACGTTGCTCCTCACAGGGTAAATCCCACACAATTGTGGGTGTAGACGATTCTCCGCTCCATCAGCTACAGGACCAAAGCAAATATAATCCAGCCGAAAAGGGCTCTGTAGTCGTCGGTGTAGGTTATCCAGTGTACATATCCACAGGGTCCTTGTCTAGGGCTCCTCGGATGACGGCACCAGGTTAAGCCGCCCAGCCTGGATAAGCACACTAGCTGGTACGAGGAAGCGTTGGTAATGCTGGTCACTGTAGAACGGTAGCCGCACGATACACTATACATAAATAGACTATTACTGAAATAATAGAATAGGTCGAACTCGACGGTACAGCGTTAAACTCTGATACTTCAGCTATCAATTCGCACGCGGTCTCAAGGCTCTAATTTGGGGCAAAACGGGCCCACTTCACAGCACGTTGTATCGTGGTGTGAGGCTTCAACTTATTGGGTAACAGTCCTTCTGTATTCACCTGCGCCGTATTTATACGTTAGGTGAACAATCTTGTACCAGCCTCATTTCTGTCTCGTATTCTTGCGCAGAGCCGGTCATGTCCAGGCATGTCTTTGGCGGTGACTTTGAACTAGACATTGGGGGTATGGCAGTGGCGCCTAAGGGACCGCTGTCCAATAGGAGAACGAAATATTATGGTCTGTACTAGGTAAAGGGATATTCCGTGTATATGTACAAAGAATATACAAGGGATATCAGACGATATACAAATATTATACAATATATCTCAATTAATAAATATATATATTCGGTTTAATCTGATCCTTCGTAACAATAAGAGACGGATTATTTGCTTGCTCCACTCGTCACAACGCTTTACGGTATTTTCACAGCACTGTCGCAACATTACCGTAAAACGTGAACACCGGTGTGACCCACTCGCTCCACTAGACTGGTCTCGCCCTCTGCTGCCGTGTTTGTGCACCAGGCCACGTGAGCGGATCGGCGCGGCCGAGAAATCCGCTCTTCGCTCTTTAAAGCTTGGTCCGCTCCGCTAATCGCTCATGTTGACCCCGCCCCCAAGTCGCTCTCCGCTCGCTCCCCGCTCACCTTGAATCGAGCGCTCCCCGCGCCAGATCGCTCGACATATGTGACCCGCCGTGACCAAACCCGATTTGATCCGCAAAGGGGGAGGTGCTCTGAAATGAAGAAAATGTCTTGCTGTTCAGAAAATCCTAAAAATCGAAATCTTGATTTTTTTTTACATATTTGAATTGTCATTAATGTGTTCCCTTATTTGCCCTTAGTTGCAAACTTAAATACAACTTGTAAATGAGGTAATTATTGTTATAATAGTTCCACAAATTTTCTTCCAAGTGAGGAGAAAAACTACACGAGCGGGCTTGGGCCTGTCCACAGGGGCCAAGTACTGTACTTAATAGGTGTTAACACACAGACGTCATTAGCTCTCCTTTCTCAGAGAGAGAATAACACACTATTAATACACTATCTTAATGTTATAATATAAGTTATAAGCAACGTAACGCAGTGTCTAAAAAAAAGATTAAAAAAAAAGAGGCCTTGACGGCCGTTATAAAACGCGTGTTTTAACTTAATTAAAAACCATTAAAACACAGTTCGAATTTTATGAGCGAACGAATTTCGGTAGGGTGCATTTTTTCCAACCTAATGGCTAAAAGTAAATTAATTTAATACGGAAACGGAGTGATAAAAAATGGCTTTTTCATCGGAGCGAGAGAGAGATTCTTATTATTGTGGGAGCCCTGATGTAAACTGCGCTGGGGCGCGATGAGGCGCGCGTTAACCCTTTCACTGCCACACTACAGAAGCGCTTAGTAATGCTTCGCCTCAACTCCGTTTCTGGTAGAACTAGTGAGCGAATCTTTAATATTTTTTTTGATTCATATTCAGAGGTAATTCGTCGAGATATTTCTAATTGGTATTTATCAAAAATAAATATTAGAAATATGGTAAAAAAAATTATTTATCCGTTTTTTTATCCGTCACTACCACACTACAGAAGGTTAACCTTTCACTACCACACTACAGAAGGTTAACCTTTCACTACCACACTACAGAAGGTTAACCTTTCACTACCACACTACAGAAGGTTAACCCTTTCACTACCACACTACAGAAGGTTAACCTTTCACTACCAGACTACAGAAGGTTAACCTAGTTGTTGTGTCTTTCACTACCACACTACATGTATTTACATCTAAATGCTTCTGGAGAGGCCATCAGAACATTGAACATTGACTTTAGCATGTCTATTTTTATCTCGTGTTATTTTAAATGCTAATAAAATCTTGAAACTTGATTTTGTTTCTTGTTTATTATCAGGGTCCCTTTCACTACCACACTACAGAAGGTTAACCCTTTCACTACCACACTACAGAAGGTTAACCTTTCACTACCACACTACAGAAGGTTAACCTTTCACTACCACACTACAGAAGGTTAACCTTTCACTACCACACTACAGAAGGTTAACCTTTCACTACCACACTACAGAAGGTTAACCCTTTCACTACCACACTACAGAAGGTTAACCTTTCACTACCAGACTACAGAAGGTTAACCTAGTTGTTGTGTCTTTCACTACCACACTACATGTATTTACATCTAAATGCTTCTGGAGAGGCCATCAGAACATTGAACATTGACTTTAGCATGTCTATTTTTATCTCGTGTTATTTTAAATGCTAATAAAATCTTGAAACTTGATTAAGTTTCTTGTTTATTATCAGGGTCCCTTTCACTACCACTACCAGTCACCAGACTCATTGTAATAACAAAGAGCCTCAGACTGGCAAGCTGCCAGGTGTTAATTGCCCTAGAGAGAGGGGGGCCATGGATTACAATGACTTCTGGGTAGTGTTGTAGTTGTTTCACTATTGTCACTGAATAGCCTGCTCGTCTCTTGAAGGCTATTATCTCTGAATACGTTTTGTGATAATCACCATGAATCATAGGAAGTAGCTTGCAAAGTATCCCACCAAAATGTTCAAGTGATGGCTTATTTTGAAGGTATGAATCTGTACTTTCATAATATGTAAAAAAAAAAAAATGAAGATCCCTCAACATGACCCTGAAGTCCATACCTGGTCACATATATATATATATATATTATTTTTTTGGAGCATGGTGTAAATTAGCTCAAACTACAACAGTCTACACCCCCTGGGCCCCTTAACAATTGTTTGTATTGAGCCGCATTGTAATTGTACCCATTCTGCAATGTTAAATAACGTTGTTTATCCATTCACTAGCTCTATTAAGCGATGATAGGCTAGCCGAGCCACAATGCTATGGTCGCTGCCATTAACGTTAGCATGTAAGCTTAATCACAAGTTTTAATACTCTTATCAACATGAGAGTCAATAAATGCTTGCTTTATGCAGCCATTTAGCACAAAAGGATGACCCTCATGTAGGGCTGTCTTAAATACTTCGAAGCTTCGAAGCTTCGTTTGATGGCACAAGCTTCGGAAAAAAAAAAAAAAAAAAAAAAAAAAAAAATTTAAACTTCTGTGTGTGCATGGGGCCATTGGGTGGGGCCGGGGGACAAATACACTGGAGGAAAGGAACCCAGCTCAGCACTGCCTAAAT